>NC_050607.1:5109570-5114570 GCF_013368585.1 Megalops cyprinoides | reverse complement strand
GTCACACTGGGAGTTAACTAAGACCATCACACAGGTATTCAGAAATATTTAATGTGTAAAACAAGCATGGTAATTTGATAGTTTTTGATCAGTACTAAGACTAAGACCGCATGCCCTAAAGGAGCAATTACCCAGAGTGCATATGTGATTCAGAACTGATATAATTGCTAATGTTTCTACCCAAGTAGAACTGGTACATTACAGTTTCCTGAAGTTAGTCTTAACTGGAAAACATTAAAAGATAACTTCAAACCACAAACAGAACTATGCTGAGACCCATTCACTCACTCCGACACACACACACACACACACACACACACACACACACACACACACACACACACACACACTCATTCACTCACTCACTCTCTTGCACTCACACGGACACTCACATATTCACATATACTCCAGGTACTGACTGCAAGCAGGAAATGACATCACACCCAGACATATCGTGCCTTTACCTGTAATGTACGGCATCTTTGTCTGACCAGTGAATCTTAAGCTCCGGAGACGGGCCCCTGCTGTACGCCAACTCTGTACCGCAAAATCCACCCGCGCGACTGCGCTGACTGGTCAGGGCTATGAGCACTTCGGCCCCCTGACACGCAACGGCAGACACCGTGCTCCTGAGAGTGAAGTCTCTATTCCCCCAACAGGGCTGTGCAGCTGGTGATGGGTCAGCGGGGCCCTAGAGCCTGGGACTCGGCAGTCCTAAGGCCAGCCAATGGCACGCTGCTCCACATGCCTGCAGTGTGACAGGCTCGTCCCAGCGGGTCAACGCGGTGCTGGTCCGACACGGCGCGGCGTCCCGGTCCGACCCGGCCCCCGCGGGGTCGCTATGTGGGACAAATCCACCATGGAAACACTCCCCTCTGACTCCCCGAAAAGTGGGGCACTCAAAAACAGAACGGGAGGTTGGGGATCAAAGCTCACGACATGAGAACCACTGCTAAGCCCCTTTTAATTACAGAGGCTCTAGAAAACCCAGGATGGCCACAAAAAGCCCCCAAACGCTCCCGCAGAATCAGGCCTTTCTAAAGAGGTTAGGAATATTATTCAACTCACACAGGAAAGGGGGGTGTTTTTTTTTCTTTTTAAGACTCTGAATGTATTTAACAATTAGTCAGCCAATAAATTTGTTTGCCTTTGGTATCAGTTGATTACTTTGGTGTGCTTGGTGTTTAAACATATTAGACAACTGTAAATATTTAATATCTTCACCGGTTATTTCATGAGTAAATAACATTATAGAATGTAATTTTAAAACTCAAGTCACAGCTGTGAATATCTTAGCTTATCAACAGCAGAGGACCCCAGTAAAATGCAGCCATCACAGACGGTATGCTACTCATTCAACCGAACCATAATCAATAGCATACATAATAATGTTCGGCCAACAATAACCTATCATATCTAATCAAACTACAAGTACTTGAAAAGTAAAACTGTGGACTTACCATTTGAGACTGACTCCTGGGACAGCCATTGATATCTTCCACTTTTTCATTAGCTGGAAGAAAAACAGCAGAGAAATGGGGTTTATGGTGAGAAATAACTGAGCATGCAGGATCCGATAACCTGGCTGTCCACAGCAGAGCGGCAGCTGAAGTGCTAGCGTGCTTTAGCAGCGCTGCGCAGTGTGGGGAAATAACACTCCAGGCGAAGCACTCACCCAGCGCAAGAAAAGCAAGAGGGGGGGAAAAAAAAAATGGGTCTGCTAATTCATCAGCTGCTGCCAAATCAGTACTGACATCGGATCCTTGGCTGTTGTCTGTCTGAGGACCGGGGTAAAGTTGCAAGACAGTAGAGGAGAGGAATAAAAAGGGGGGGGAAAAAATAACACAGGCCACTCCGGGCTCGCTAAAGAGCACACATGGGATACACATGCTTTAATAGAGCATAAATAGTTTACAATCACTCTTTATGTGCCGAGGTCATGGATTTCTCTTGACTGAGCTCAGGCTGAGTGCAGCTCCAGCAAAGCTCAAGCTCTCAGACTGAGTGCTGGGGGTTTATTCACGTTTTACAGCAGGTAGAAGTATCACAAGGTTTTCCAGGATTTTGGGGGTGTGTGTGGGTGTGGATGTGAGTGTGCTGTACTGTACTGTGAGTGTGTATGCATGATGTACGTCTGTGTGTGTGTGTGTGTGTGTGTGTGTGTATGCTGTTCTGCGTGTGCGAGTGTGTGTATGCATGATGTATGTGTTTGTGTATGTGTGTGTGTGTGTGTGTGTGTGTGTGTGTGTGCGTGCACGCACGTCTGCCTTTGCAAGTGTGTGTTTTTTGCATGCGTGCATAATTGTGAGTGTGTTTGTACGTATGTGTGTGTCTGTGTCTATACTTTTGGGTGTATCTGTGAGTGTACATGTATGTGTGTGCACAGGTATGTAGACAGGTGTGCTCTCACCTATGATCTGGATGATTTCTGCCAGCAGAACTCCATCAGCAATGTCCTGGGTCAGGTCCTTGATAAGCCTGGGACAGCCGGACTTCGCCAGGTAGTGGTTTGCCCAATCAGTGTAGATCTACAGGGGGAAGAGACAGGAGAGAGAGGGGTGAGGAATGACAAGGAGAAAGAAAGAAGCCAGAGTCTAATCTGGATTAAATTATCCCGAGGAGGAAGCCCAGGCGCTTGGCTGAGGAGGTTTACGGCTTTCCTATTAGAGGTATGAGTCCCATTTGTTTTAATACCAGGGTCAGCCCCTGACTCTGACCACACAAGAAAGCAAACACAGGCCTCTTTGGTGGAAAAGTGGCTCTTGCAAATCTGACGGGCCCCTACCGCCCGCAAGCACCACTTGGCAAACTGGGAGAACGCGGGGGGGGGGGAATGGGGGGCACGGGGGGGTGCTAACCAAACAGCCAGCTCGCAATACATCTCCCCACACAAAAATAAATACTACATCCAAAGGTTTTGCACCGATGCCATGAGAATGCCTCAGATTGTTTATAGGGAAATTCTGGTGGAAACTCAAGAACTGGAGATCCTTTTAAGGCCTGTTTAGGGGCCATAAAGAGAAGGAGAACCCAAAACACATGATGGCATAAACATCTGCAGCTCGATACGAGATACGAGATGAGACTGTCTTTGCGATACAGCCACATTTCAGCCTATATTTTCTCATATGGATACCTGGGAACAAAGGGCATTTTCAACCCTAATAGGATATACAGAGAGTAACCAATGCTGTCCTCTCGTAACAATGTCCTTTTTTTATTCACAGATTTGTAATGCAAGACCTGCGGTAGCTCTTCTCTTAATAAAAGGACATCTGTAAAGGAGGGAAGAATCATTGGGCCGATTTCTTCTGTGTCCTCACAGGACCGTGCCAGCGAGCGCAGCGAGAACTCTCGCCAGAGGCCCTAATTGAAAGGAGCTGCTTCCCGACCCGCCACACCAAAGGCGGAGAGAACGGTAGGGGGGCAAATTCGGCAGCCAGTTGAAAAAAGGATAGAAACAGCAGTTTCTGTGTGCGACAGGGGTGTGACAGTCGGAGCTTCCTTTCTGGCTGGCTTCGTTTTTTGAGATATGGGCCGTTCTCCGGTTTCCTGGTCCCTCCGGGGGCTGAGGAAAGGTGTGCCTCAGGGGTCCCTCCTCGGCCCCAGTCACGGCTACTCGCTGTGGCTGTTCAAAGCTCTGTCCCTTTTGTGTGATCTCAGGATTAATCCGAATAGCAGGACGTCCAGTTTTTTTTCCCTCTCTCTCTCTCTCTCTC
Organism: Megalops cyprinoides; assembly: GCF_013368585.1. Taxonomy (NCBI): domain Eukaryota; kingdom Metazoa; phylum Chordata; class Actinopteri; order Elopiformes; family Megalopidae; genus Megalops; species Megalops cyprinoides. Next base: position 5,110,851 of record NC_050607.1, on the reverse strand, counting down.
TTTCAAAATTCCCCCGGCAACAAGCAACGGTGGATTTTCAATTGTACACTAATCCCTTTCAAAACGTGGAAGCCTTACCATTTTTTTGGCCTCTTGTTTCCACCCCACTGGCATAGTCTAGCCTGGGCGTATCTGACCGCATCTCACTTAAAACTGAGAAAACCACTTCAGTTAAACAGTTTCACCAAAGGAGCAGATGGTTACAAAGAAACTCTTGGAAAGACATTGGAAAAGACCTTATCTAAATGCACAGCAGGTCTTACATTTGGAGGGAGACTGTCAATGGCTGTTCCTTATTTTTTCCCCCAATGGTCCCACCTTTTCCTTATTATAACCCCCCCCCCCCCCCACCCATTATCCCCCTCTACCTCAAACACCATCCACATTCCCAATTAAGCGCATTTCTTTCAGCTAAGGAAACTCCACACACAGCCCCTTCAAAGCCAGATCAAGTGTTCAAAGTTGTATCTGTTGTGGTTTTCTGGCCTCGGCTCTCTCAGTAACGAGGAGCAGTCAGAAGCAGCCGAGAGGCGGCTCACTCACACCCGCCGCTCCGCGCAGGAACGCCTGGCCGACCGCAGCTCCACGGCCCTGTTAAACTCGCAAACCACTTCCGCCTCCAAGGAGAATGCAGGCATAAACAACCGCTCACAGCACGGACGCTCAAAACGCCACCACCTTTAGTCACAGGAATAAAAACTAAAAGAAAAACAAACAACAAACCGAAAACAACAGCCTTCCATGCAATGAGACACGGATCACGGTCACGGTCACCGCTGCCAGGGAGTCGAAATGATGGGTTTCTTTTTGAAGGCGGTCAGGTCACGTACGAGGTTGAGAGATTAGCCGCCGGGCTGCGGACCTGACACAGTTACAGGAGCAAGGAGTCTGCAGGATGTCTGTGTGCGATGCTCAGCGCCTCCGCAGCAGTCTACAGCCCCACTCCCAAAAAAGAAAAAAGGCCCGAGAATTAAAAAGTGCCGCAATGACACATTTCGCGAGAAAGAGACCAGCCAGGGTGTTTCTTGGAAAAACGACCCATTCAATCAGCTCCTTGACAATTACTGAGCCCAGGGAGCTGGGAAAGGTGGGGGCCGTTGCTCATGCAGGGAGGAGAGTAATTCAGAAATGTGACTGAGGTGCGAACGGCCAAACGCAAAGAATATATGAAATTATTAAAATTACCTGAATAATGGTCAAGCCACAGTTTCTGTGAAATGAACAAGCAGGATCCAATATGCCACTCCAAAATATGCTTTGTTTTTCTGCAATATATTTTTA
>NC_050607.1:5077070-5104570 GCF_013368585.1 Megalops cyprinoides | reverse complement strand
AAATAAAACCCACATGTGGGAAGCGAGGAGCACGAGGACAGTTAATGAAATCAAAGCGGCATCAGCCTGAAAATCAACTGTGCTGTCTGCATGAAAGCCTTGTATCTCATCTGTGTGACTAATCATTTCATCTCTCGAGCATCACCCCCCCCCCCCCCCCCCACCCCACCCAATGCCCACCCAAAGTGTACCATGTGACCGCCAGGCTCACGCGGGTGGCCGAGGAAACGGCCAGGACCGTGTGGCGCCGTTACCCCTAGCAACAGATATCCAGTCTGCCTCACGACTCCGCCGTGAGAACGGCGACCGGCGCTGTCAGAGTCAAACAAACTACTGGCTTCCTGGCGTACGACAACAGTCCTCAGACACACGTGCAGAACCCGCCGTTACCCCTGAAGCGACATGTTTATCTGAATGTGAAACTCGGATTACAGGCTCACGTCAAGGGTTTACCAATGTTATTCAGCCGTGGTAGTGTGAGGCATATCAGCAGCCTGGCAAACGCTTCAGAAAACCGGCGCTTTTGAAGCCGATGCTTATCTTGCAATCACATTTGTTCCGCCAAACAGAGATAAACAGGGATCCATGATGCTGCAAAGAGCAAAGGGGGTCGGGGGGGTGGAGGGGGGAAAGCACGCTAATTGAAAAAAGGGGGGGGTTAATTGAATAAAATCCTGCTCTACAACTGAAAAAGCCTCAAAGCGGCCCAGAGCAAATTTGTGATTTAATTAACGCTGCTTATCTGACAGCTTTAGGGTACCACGTGTCGTTCACTGAGAATGGCCTGTAATTGTTCACAATCACTGCCGTAAAACAAAGTCACAAGCCCTGGCCCTTCAGGCCACAGAGGAGAATCCCCCTCTTTCGGCTGTCCTATCATATCACCGTGACACTGTGTTATTTCGGGGACTGCCCGCTCTGTAATTAGGAGCTCACTCAGAAACGTGTATGTTTTTCCTGAGCAGAAATTATAATGGCTCAATATGTAAACAGCAAACATGTAATTAGTGGTCCCCGCTTCCAAAAACACTCGTTAGTCCCGTTCTAGAGGGGGGGAAAAAGCCAAAGGCCATACACGCTGCTGAGATGAGCTCCGGAAAAACCTGGCAACCCAGCCTGGCGCATGCCCAGACAAGGGAGAAAAAAAAAAGACAGAGAGAGAGAGAGAGAGGCGGTCATAAAAGCGCAGCGCTCTTCCTTACAGATGTTGCCGAATCCCTCCCCAAAGAGCGAACATGTGTGTTTGCCACCTGATACCTGCCACAAACAGCTCCAGCAGCTTTCAGTCTGGTCCTGAAAACCCCCACGGCTTGTTTGTCACAGGCGTGAGTTGTGATGACGTCACAAAGCTCACAGTTTTTAGGGGGCTGGCGTCCTTCCCCTTTCCCCTAATGAGAGGTGTTAGGCCGCAGCTGGCACGGTTTGCCTGTGAGCACACAGCCCTCATAGGAAGAGAGAGCGGGGATTGCTTTACAGTGACTCACGGTGTGTTTTGACTGCCCCTCCTCACCAACTGTAATTAATCAGGCTTCCTGGAAGTATTTAATTAAGACGGGCCCCACTGTCACCCACTTAGAGGAGGTGAGTCAGGGCCGGCTGAATGTGAGTCATTGCTCGGTGTTGGCACACACTCTCTGACCTCTTCCTCTGCCGACAGTCCCCACAGCATGCCCCCCCCCACCCCCCCACCCCTCCCCGAAAACAGCAGACAGCAGAGATCTGGGCCATAGTGCAAATACACATGGTGCTAAACGTGTGATCTCAACGGGGAGACATGACCTTAAACTTAATAAACCAAAACGAGGTGAAAATAAAGAGCGCATCAATTTTGCTGCCGTTCTGCCAGCGTTGCTGCTACTCTAAGAAAAGGCAGTGCGTACAAATCCTGTACAGCTCAGGCCGCCGTTTCAGGCTCAGATTGTTCCCTTCCCCGGTGCCCACATCCTTTAAAAAAAACACACTTGGCTTAAAACGTGCCCAAGCGCCCCTCAGGTGACAGTGTTTGTAATTAACAGCCGGGTTCCCAGGCAAAGGTGTCCCGCTCCCGATCCATACGGGGGGATAATTAAATTAGCGAGAGCGGCAGCGGCTGTGTGGAGCGCGCTCTGTGTGAATCAGCACTGCGCCCTGCTCCTCGCAGACGCAGTGGAGCTCTCCTGTCAGTGACATCACAGGCCCCCGCCGCGCCGTGGAAACGGCCTGTCGCCCCCTGTCTGCGTGATCGCTGTACCTGTCATGCCTTCCTCCAGGGAAGCTCCCTCTCTGTCTCCCTCTCCTCCTACTCCACTTCTCATTCTTCTTCGATCACAGTCTCTCTCACCCTCCCCCTCTCAATCCCTCTTTTTCTTCTCATCTTTCCCTTCCCTCGTTCATGACTTCTCAACGTCCATCAAACATTCTGCCCTTCTCTCTGCCTCTGTCTGTCCAGGAAAAGGAAAGACGGCTTCTGTATAATAACGCAATATAATATAACACGATGCATGTAAGTCTTTACACACAATGCCCCGGCATTGCAGGAGATTATGAGCAATAAAGTGCCCCCTTTCTTAACCCCTTCATCTGTAAAGTGTGTCTCCTCTCTCTTGTTGGCTGCCTCTCTCTCTCCCCAGTGCACCTGAGCCCGTGCCCCTCTGTGCCAGGTTCCAGCGGTATTAAAGCCGACAGGCCCCTGCGCTCTCCCAAATGTCAAACCCTCCCCGGGAGGCGGGGGCCCATCCGGCAGGATGGGATGGAAGGTCGCCAGGCATCCAGCTTCTCAGCGGTACCTGCCTCTGCTTATTATCCACTACCCAGCATGCGCGGCGAGGCGGGGGAGAAGCGGGGCTTGTCCCCAGGTCAGGTGACTCATCAGAGCCGGGCGGCGTGCCCTCCAACACCTGGACCTGCAGCAGCGCTCTGGACCTGTGCATGCAAACGCGTGACACAGCACCGTGTAACACACACACACACATACACACACACACACGTGTGCACCACCAAGCTTCACCAATGTCTAATATCACTTTCCTTTCCATTTCTTTATTTATCCAGAGGCTGCTACCTCTGCCAAACACTGACTGACAGCTGTTTGAACTGAGTTTCTAATTAATTGAGCCACGAAGCCAAGCTGATTTAATGGAGACCCTCTGACTGGAATTTGAAATCAGTGGATGAAGCTGTGACACCTACGATAAACACAATTTTTCACCACTTGAATCAATTTACTTTGAACCTAATCTGCACGGAGGTTTTGTTTCATGGCATAGCGATTTGAGGTTTTGCCTAGCCAATCCATGCCTAGGTGTTTTTGCCTCTTCAGCTGCTGACCATACAGAACAAGCCAAACACTGCAAAGCAACAGCTTGAGCAGCTACCATCTATCTCCAGAAGAGGGCACTGTTGTATCTAGCAACCTCACTGAGAAAGACAGAACTGATGGAATTTTCTTCACTGGCCTCAAAAAGACGCTGAGTCATTCATAACTGGAAAGCCATCGGAGACATAAAAAAAAATCATCATTATGTCATACAATATTAACTACATTATCAAGCAAGTGGTCGGCTCTCAGCTACACTCAGCTCTGACTCAGGCTGAGAAAGCTAAAACACATGTCCTGAATTATTTCCTGTAGTTTGACCTCTGACCTTTTGTCTGAGGGGGACGCTGCTCTCTGGGGGACCACAGAGCCTATGACCACTTACATGAGAGAACATGTCCAGACACATCCATGGGTGAAAGAGCTTGTTGTTTATGCACTGCGTCAAAGGACTATATATCCAGAATGACCTACATTGCTGACGTCTCCCTTAAGCACACAGGTTAAGAGATCTGCTCCACAGATCCAAGCCCACGACCCTCTGGTCATGAATCCAGTGCCCCAACAATGACTCTTCTGTTTCTGGCCACACGAAAAGCCATAAGACCAGGCCATATGGTTAGGACATTCAATTTCCTCGCTGTCACCAGCGTCTGCGAGATTGCTCTCAGACCTTTCATGATCTCATTCATCCCCATTTAAACTGTCATCGCTCGCCGCTGACCTTTTCCGCTCATCACTCTGTTTGATCCTGCATCTAAATGCATTTACTGTCTGTGCCCATCGTCTTATCAGGCTGCTGCGCACTGTGGCATGACATAACCGGTGGTTATAAAAATATTACGCAAGCTGGAACTCGCATCGAGCACGGTTCGGTGTCACAGCATTTGAGTCAAATGCAGTTTCAGGAAAAATGTCATCTACATGTGTTCCTTGAAGACTTTTTCCTTGTTAAACTTTTTCATAGGGATTGAAAACATGTCAAGGATGACAGTCTGCCCAGTTTAACCAATGAATGGCGCCCTCTGCTGGATGCAGCTGTACCCACACAGGAGGAGCTGTGTGGACATACTAACACTTGGCCCAAACACATGACCGGGATTCAGATTTGCTCCGATCTCTCCTCTGCATACGGCAGGGGAGGCTGCAAACTCTCCACCATGGCCAGTGCTGTGCCAACTGGACACTTTATCAGGACCGAGAAAGCTTTGCACTGCTGGGAAAACGTTCCTGCAGCTAAGAAGTCTAACAAAGACAACACAACACAAACAGACTTTTATTTGGCATCGGTGTCAAGCACAAAAATCTGAATCTGTTCTTTATTATTGAGAAAACTAGACCTTTGTGGAACTGCAGTACCCCCCATTCAATACAACAAACAGATAAATCACAATGAAATCGAAGCTGTATTGCACACTATGGTGATTTGGTTCCCACTTCTACTTTCCCATCTTTGCTTCAAATGAGCATTTGGATACACTACAGGCCCTAAAGGTGCGCTCTGTGTTTTGATTTCCTCCAGCATTATTTGCATTTGTACGACACGTCATATTCCATCCAGAGCACAACACAATAGGCCTTACAGCACAGACACTGCTTCCTTTCTGTGCATCCAGCGCGCCTGCACTGGAGGTGCCAGAAGAGGGACCTGTAGACCAGGCTAAACGCCGGACCAGCCTCCCCGCACATTAATCTGCCTGCATTCAGCCAGCATCCCTGCCATCAGTCAGGCCTCCGGCCTCCGGCTCCGAACCGAGAGTGAGGACAGTTTATACTCTCCAGCGGTGGAGTTTTAGACTGGAAAAGCTGAGCACAGTCTTACAGCTCCTCGCTAACGTATACTTAAAGACTTATCCGGTAGCCACCGTGCTGGCCGGCGCACGGAGAGAGCTATTCCACTTTATGGCTCTACATTTTTCAACAAGCATGCTGTTGGCACTTCACCCCAACCACCTCTTTTTTATGTGAAGAAGAAAGGCTTTGCTTATATCCCTGCACTCTGCAAAGTGCTTGTTCTCCTTCTCCGTTTTAAAGGGTAATTAGATAGGTAATTATTCCCTCAGTTTTGCCCTGTTTAATTAAGTCTCTAATAGCATGTTACATCCCGCTAGCTGAGTCATTCCTACGTTGCTTAAAACTGAACAGGAGAGGTATGACTAAACTGGACGGCAAGACCGATGTACTGCTCAGGATGGATGAATGGGAGCCGCAGATTGTTAGCAACATGTTTCATGTGACATTTTTAGTTATTTCTCCCTGGGTTTGAATGTGTAAAACATCTGTGCGGGGTCTCAGTCGCCGATGACGCGCGGTGAGTCACCCCGTCAGAGCAGCGTCTCCCTCTGCCGGCTGTGTTTTGCTTTCGATAAGCGCTCCGTAATGTGTCGGGGGGTCAGGCCGCTTTAAAAGCAGGTGAGTCACCCCCCCCCCCCCCCCCCCCCACAGCCCCCCCCCGGCTGGTGTGTCACTAGCTCTTCCCGCTCGCTCTGCATCACATGACCTGACACAATGGGCCATGCGGTGAGGTCAGAGACCCCAAAGTGAAGGGGGGGTGTTGGGGGAATCACGGTTGTTCAGGATTTCCTCTCCAGGCTTTCTAAAAATTCTCCCTGCGCAAACGGGACGGGCCGAGGGAAGCAGGGAAGCCGGCCGTCCGTCGGTGGCCCCTCTCTCTGGGACTTCCTGCCAGTGTTTCCCCTCGGCCGCGTGACGCGTCTGCGGGCCTCTCTCCGAGCGCGAGGCATGCCGCTACGACAGCCCCTTTCCGCTCTCTCACACCGCTACGAAAACACGCACGCCCTGACCCACACCTGTTAGCAAGGGACTCTGGGTAAGAGGGGACACGCAGGGTTTAGTGTGTGTAGAAGGTTGATTCATGGGGGAGACAGGAAAATAAAGCCTATTCTTTTCCAAAGTGTTGACTGTCATTGAGTGTGGAGTGGCAAGGAGCAGAACAGCTGGCCTGGGTTTTTTTTTTGTTTTAGTTCTTTGGCACTGACTCGCAGAGTGCAATCTTTGCTCAGGGACACTTCTATCTGCTGCTTGCACGGCTACTGTAACTACTATTGTAATTTCAACACTTAAAAGACCTAGCTGTATAAAAAATGCTTTGTAGATAGGAATGGGTGAAAACCCTCTGAAGAAAGGCTTGTCAAGATCAAAAAAAAAACCAACCTTTTTCCCCCCCTCTCTCGGCCTGGCAGGTTGAAAAACGAGATTGTGAGGTTCTCCTTAGATGTCGCTTTATCGTGTCTGAAATCTGGGGCCTTCATCACTGTGCTTTTAAAAGCTCCCTCTAAGAGAGTGTCAACAGCTCCAGGTATTTTCCATTTCTTGAAAGGTCTATTAACTCTTGTAATTACTGTATTTCTTCTGGGAAACTGCTGAAGACAAGCTCAGGGCACAAAGCCGTGTGTGGATGGATTACAAGACTGCTCTCGCCGTAAATGATACTATTTATGACATGCCTCTAATGGTCTCTCTCCATTGGTGGAGGCTCCCTAGGGTTAAAGGTGACAGTAATTGCGGGCTTTGGCCGATGTGATTGACAGTGTTATACGCAACCTTTCCCCTGCTGTGGTCATCGCTGACCCACCCGTTCCCACAATAGTAAAGGTGGCTTGGTAGTTTCTCTAGTTCTCTAGGAGTTTCCTCTCCTTTTTTGGGTACCTTTGATGGTCAGGGGAATATAAAACCCAGGGAAAGTGTCTGGTTGGATGTATGAAATATTATTGAACATGTTTTGCACGGACCACATATTTAGCACAGGCTTGATGCGTCCGATTGTAAACTTTCCTCGGGGTTCATTTTCAAATGCATACTGACTGTTTCAGGTGACTCTAATCCAAAGCACACAATAAATGACAACAATACGGTGCACTAACAATGTTTTTCAGTCAGCAACTCTCTGTGGCCTTCCAGGCAAAATGAAGCTATGGAGACAGAGAGGAAGGAAGACTGTTTCTTGCGGTGAGCTGTCTGTCTGCATCAGGTCCCATTTCTACATACATGGCCAACCAAGCAGAGCAATAAAAACTGGCTTATTACAGCAGAGACCAGAGCGGTCAGAAAACTGTGTGTGTGTGTGTGTGTGTGTGTGTGTGTGTGTGTGTGTCAAACAGCACACATACAGATGTTCACACAGGTTCACACAGCGTGCGCGGCGCCTTCACACACCTTTCACCCAGTTCAGATGTAAATAACCCTGAGATATAATTGAGCTGAGGTTTTTTTTTGCTTTAAAGTTGTGAGTGATCCCGCATATTAAAAAGTGAGAATTTTTGGACTGTGCTGTGGAAGGAAATGGTTTCGTAACTTTCTGTTAATCTGGCAATTCATTTTCAGGGCCAATGTGGAATGCACACGCACGCAAACGCTTTCAGTTTAGAAACAAAAGATGCACTCATTTAGGACAAAGTTTTGATCATATATTTGAATATATTGGTTTGATGTACATTTGAATCCTAGATGCTTACTAAAAGCTCAAAGGCTTTCATGAGCATTTGGAGAAAATATACATACATAACAGTGATCAAAGGTAACTCTGCTACTTGTTGAATTTATTAAAAGCACACTACTTTCCAAGTTCATAGATTATCATTGATTTGAACATATAGTGCCTGCATACCCAGAATTAATTCAGCCTGAAGAAGGACTCCCATCTGTTATCTTGTCCTTACTGGGTCAAAATGACCACACACTTCGTACAGTGCTCTTCTTGGCAGGCTTGAAACTCAACTTAAAATTGATTTTATTTTCCCTCTTAGAATTAAAACTTCATAAGACATATGGCACATCAACAGAGAGCGCACGGGGCCATCCCTAAACAACTCCAGAATTCACTCCGCCGCAGGGAACAAAGTGAAGCCCACAAACTATTATCGATTGTGGTCTTGTGGGGAGATATCTGTTCAGCCTCCTGCTGATTTGAGCTGAAATTCTGTGGACAGAGGCTGTGGAGGCCTAACGCAGCACCGGTCACTCCTACAGAAGGGAGCATTTCGCTTTTGAAGACAAGGTGCTTTCAAAGGGCTCGGTGAAGCGGAGCGCTCTTTGAAAAACAAACTCAGCACAGCTGCAATTATTCAAAACACACCCTTAATCTCAGGTCCGGTTCACGGCACACTGGCGATCAGGGCTAATAAGTCGGGAGTAGAAAAAAAAAAAATCTCTACTTTCTTCTAATTCCACCTAACCTGCACTGGGCTTCAAGATGAACTGGAAGAAACAACAGCAGCAACTGATACAGAGATCAGCTCAGCCTATACCTTCTAAGGGGGTTCTGGAGAGACTCAAGTATCGTTTTCCACAGACGCACAGGTTAAAGTAATGAGAAAAACACTGAAGGACTGATCGATGGAAGGCAGAGGAATGGAATGAGAGGAAAGATGAAATTCTAATACCACCTGAGGCTTGCTCTGATCAGTAAAACAGACCGGGCTGGATGGGGGAGCCAGGACGATCCAGATCAGGAGGACACTAGTTTCACACCTGCAGACCGCCGATGTCGTTATCTCCCCAACTGGATGCGAAGTCACCTACAGATGCTGTCTGAAATGTAATATGTTGAGTTTACCCCCGAATTTAGTCAATATTTGTCCCTCATCAAACGAATACATTCCTGCATGCCTATATCCCATAATCCCCCATCAGACTAAAAAGTAGGGCCCCTAAAATTTATGCTTCAACTCCAAATGATGTGTACAGGTGATGGTTTCCTGGGCAAAGGGGGGACAAGACTGATCTCATAGAATACTTTCCATCTGATAATGGTGGTTGTTATCTAAATATCCAATAATCCCCCACTGTCTGACAGACAAGGGGAGCTTGATTACCGTTCTGCCGAGAGCGGCATCAGTTCAGTTCAGCAGAGAGAAAGCGTGAGTGGGTGAGAGAGAGAGAGAGAGGGAGAGAGAGAGAGAGAGAGAGAGAGAGAGAGAGAGAGTGAGAGGGAGAGGGAGAGAGAGAGAAAGAACTGCAGACAGGAAGTGAATGAAGCCCCGCTGATTCAGCTCCATGGTAAGTGAGCTCTAATTTGTCAGCCCTGGAGTGATGCTCCCTTTTTTTCAGTGAGACTGCGCAGGGAGCTGAAGACGGAAAGGTAGGAAATCAAGCTGACTCTCGTTCTGTTTTGGTGCATCGTGCATGCCGTGCGTGAGATAAACGGCACCCGCTGCCAAAGGAAGTGTCAGAACTGAGAAAACAAAATTGCTCCCGCACCTTAAAACATTAAATGAGACAGTATGCACTATAGAATCCGCCACTACTCGGGGTATGTAAGAGTGTCAGTGAGGGCCTCACAGACTGAAGCAGAGCATGCTGGGAAAGCAGCAGGTGGATCCATTTGGATGAAGGTGTACACAGGAAGCAATCTTGCCGGGTTCCATGCTCCTCGTACCAGGAGCTCGTGGACAGAACAGCACGGCAAACGAAGTGACACATTAATTTCCCACGCTGGTTCCTGCACAACGCGGGTGGATTTTATGAATGTGCTGTTTATCCAACGCCTCCAGCAGGGTTTGTGCTGCGATGGTGGAGCCTCCAGACCAGGGCGATCACGGAGCCAGATTACAGCGTGTGTGTCCTGCCTGCGCATCCGCGGGGACGGTGTCTGGGACAGCCTGATGAGGAAAACGGGTGCGCCTCCATCGACATAATCTGATATAAAACCGGGTTCACACCAGGGCTGGGGGGGCGCATCCGAAGATCTTGTATAAACCCCCAACAGAGGGACTGGAAATGTAAGCCCTTACGAAAACCCCCATTCCCTCCCAACCCCATCCACCAAAAAAATAAATAAATAAAACAGCAGAATTGATTTTCCAGGGTTTGTTTTCAGGAGAGAAAAGACAAGATGGAAGGGGAAATCTTTCGGTATGTGCGCTTGATTTAGGGCCCTTGTACATGCCTATGGACACATGGAGAGAGGGATGAAGGCAGAGGGAGAGGTGGCCTGATTTCGGGATGTGGGCGGGCTCACCTTTCATTGGGTGTCAGGGACTCACTTCCACACCAATGTATAACAACAACCCAGAGTCTTATACTAACCAGCACCAGCCTACTGAAGGGATCTGCTAGCAAAACAAAGCTCTCACAAAGAACCACTGTTCTGATCTAGAGAAACAACCGCTCGGCAATTAAAATCTACAGTCAAAATACCTGCACACCATGATTGTCCAGTTTATTAATTCCAGTTTATACTGACGCAGGGGCATTCTTGAGAGCATCTTGATAGCATCTTGACAATACCAACCACTCTGACCATGCGGGTGATGTTAGCACCATAAAAGAGAGCACACTAAGGAGTAATCCTAACAGCTCCGGCGTGTGCAGCAGTCACTTGCGATTTGCAGAAAGCTATCCCAGGTCTGGCAAGCTGGAGTGCTGTAAAAGCCCATTTGCAGACGGGGTACTGCTGGCTGGGGAGGAGCTGGTGAAAGACAGGCCGTCGATATAAGTCAGATATAAAGGTGTGTCTGGAACGACTGGTTGATTGAACGAGACGAGCAATAAAGCGATACTGCAATAAAAGGGAATGCCTTGACAGCTGGCCAAATAAAAGAAAAACAGACTACTACTACTAACACACACACACACACACACACACACACACTCACACACACACACACACACACACACACACACACACACACACACTCACACACACACACACACACACACAGACACAGACACACACACACACACACACACAGACACACACACACACACACACACACACACACACACACACACACAAACACACACACACACACACACACACACACACACACACACACACACACACACACAAACACACACACACACACACACACACACACACACACACACACACACACACACACACACACAAACACACACACACACACACACACACACACACACACACACACACACAGGACAAAAATCTATCCAGATCTGAACATGCCATTCACTGATATACAAGGTCTTACTTTCTTGCCCTCAGTGGTCTCTCTGACTATACGTCAGATAAATATTAAGCGTTCCCCATGAGAGGAATAAATATTTTGGGCAATCTGAGCTAAATTGCATTGGCTCTTTTGAAATGGGCACTGTTGAAAGGCCATCCTTAAACCTATATATTTTGGTCAATGAATTTGGTTAGAATCATTCATCAGGCATTAATTGAAGCTGCTTTGAAGGCCAGCAAAGAAAGCAACTTTTAAGAATGTAATGATTTCTAAAAAGGGGAACCACTAATTATCACAACCAGAAAAAAAATGTTCCACAGCGACCACGAAAATCCCTCCCGATATTTTTTTTTCCCTGAATGGACCTAAATCACTGAACAAATTCCATGGACAGTGGCTCTATTAAATCGCTTTCTGTCCCAAATTATGAGTCATTCCGCCCATTTAAAACTGCAAGCCCGGGGAATGCTTTGTAAATGATACAGTAGTTTCGAATGAGGGTTTTAAATCTACGGCTTGAAATCGAACCCTCCCTGGTTTATGCGGTCCATTTCAGCAACTCTTCCCACCAGGGAGGAAAAATGATATTCGGCTCCCCGAGGGGAAGGCTAACTCGAAGCCCCGTCTCGAACCCGTGACACGGAGAGAGAGGGCTTTTGAAAGAGGGTCTGAAAGCAGGGCTGCCAGGCGGGAGAAGAGTGCGCTTCAGGGCTGTGACACTGGAGAAGGCGGCTCTGGCTTCGCGCAGGCTGGTGTGAAGGCTGTCGCCCGGGGGGGTGGCACGAGCGCGTGTTCGTGTCCCCCTGTACAGAGAGCCGGAGTCAGCACATGCAGCGTGTTTGCTCCACACACCGCCTTTGTGTGAGTGGATGACGGCACCACTTGAAGTGAAAGGCGATCCGCGGCGCTTGGGGTTACCCCACGGCCTGTAACACCTGCGCTATCGTTTTCCCTAATCCCCCTGCCCTACAGACGCCCCCCTCCCTCCCCCAGCCCAACTCAACCCCACCCCCCTCACCTCGCCAAAATTCGGTTTGGGATCTTGGGGGGGGGAGGGGGGGGACTGCATTTATCGCTGTTATTCCACGTGCCAATTTGAATTCCTGCTGTACGCAGGCTCAGAGCGGCCGGGGCCCGTGCAATCCCCGGCTGCAGAGAGCAATTTCCCCTGGTGAATGATTCACAGCGAGATCAGATCGAAAGCAGGGAGCCGCTGCCAGGAAAACGCTCGGTTGCACTCAATCGACTTTCGCCGCTCCGAGGCCTTGTTCCCCTCGGACAGAAGAAAAATATTTCTGCGCCGCTATTGTGCTAGCGAAATGAATGCATGTTTCTACAGCTCGCGCGTGGTATTTCATGAATGTCACAGTGAATAACGGCACCGATTTAAAAAAAAAAGTGATTATCTGAGAGACTGCAGCACAGATATAATGCGATGCATTGTGTACCACACTGAAAGTGACAGACCCACTACACAAGGCATGAGACCACAGAGCGAAATGAAGCCTACCTCACATGTTAGCTGCCCAGAGTGAAGTCTATACTGAAGTCCTGTCCTAACTGCTAAAGTCACATCTTAGAAAGGAGCAGCAAATTCAATCTCAGACTCACAACATGAAAGGCATCACTGAATTCAAGTTAATCCGAGCCTAAAAGTCACACTTCGTCATCCTCACGTTCCCATGATTCTTTCACTGCATTGGCTCACGTCCCCTCAGCGGCAGACCGATCAGCCGCTGACCGAGCAGCGACCACAACATCATCTCCCAGCTACACCGTGTAATCCAGTCCTGCCCTAAGTTTGGGTTTTTCCAGCTACGTGCTCTTTCCAGTGATTAAGGGGGCAGAGACACAACGTTCTGAAGAAACACAGGCCTGACAGAGACATGATAAGTGGTGTGAATGATTATTGTGCTTAATGGCTGATCTAACAGCGGCCACGCCCTCCTCCTCCCACAGTGCTGAGAGGCAAAAAATATATTCCCACGAACAAGCAAACAGACGCCCAGCCCTCAACGCAGGTATGTGACCTTAAGCAAGACCAGGTCGTAAATACCCTGCTAATCTTAGATGCTCTGTCACACGTCTCTCTGTCCAGCTGAACTGTCACCTTATCTGCCCTCGGCGTGTTTAGGGCTTCTATGGTTCTGTTTAACCCGCCAGTCCGGGCTTTGCTAATCAGCATCTTTCACAATCGCCTGACAGCGCAGCCTAATGTTCATCTGAATTACCCTGTGAGCACAGGCCACTAGAGAAGCACTAACCCAGAGAGAAAGATCAGTGCTTTCCAGCTACAAAAGAAGAACTTTCTGGGTCTTACCTTAAACTGCACCGTACCTCTCTCCAGAGCATGTTTGGGAGGTTGGACCGAGGACACATGGTCTCCTAACAGAGGGCTGCAAAGGCGTGTCTCTCAGGAACAGGAGGGCCAGGGTGGACAGCTTTGTAGAGGCCGTGCTGTAGCGGCAGCATCAGTGACCACCGCAGAGCCGGGATTCTCCAGAGGGAAGGGGGGGTGGAGGAGGCCCCACACACCACGGGCTGATAACTTTATCAGTCCCAGATCTGCGAGCCGGGAGAAGGGAGGAGGAGGAGGGCGGTCCGAGGCCCGGGGAGCGCTCGGCCCCTGCGATTAATCTGAGCGAACCCCGGCGTGATTTAAAACACCGCCACCACCTGCGCTGAATGCTGAGCGCTCAGCGCTGAGAGCAGAGCCCAGAGAGCCCCCCCCCCCCCCCCCCCCCCCAGACAGGGCCTCTAAATTCACAGGCGGTAAGGAGAGAGAAGCTGACAGGCGGGGGCTCTTATTTATTTCACCCCCTGAGTGATATACAAAGGGTGAAGCCCTGACTCTCCATCCCCGTCACTGCCCCCATGCCCAGTAGGTGCTGTCATCCCGTGGGCGGATTTAAGGCAGTTCACCAAGGCCAAACACGCACTTCAAAGCTTCCCAGCTACTCCAAAGAGTATTTACCAAAGGAATTAATATCACATATTGACAGCCCTGCTCAACGTTTAATCTTTGTTTTTACTTGTGCTGCTAAACCAATAACCTCCACAGTGAAGTACATGTCGGTACACCGCTACAGGCTTGCGCAGCTGCTCTCTGAGTTTGTGGGAGCAGAATACGGTTCTTTGGAGAACACGGCAGCTCTCAGTTCGGTCAGAGAAAGCGTCGTGGATCGCGTGCCGTGGCAATCAAACAGAATCACAAACAAACTTGCGTGATTGGACGGCGCAATTAAGGAACGGGGGAATAACGGAGGCTGTTTAAAATCTGTTTGATGAAGACGAGAACACTCAAAAAGCTGTGATCAACACCGAATCAAGAAGGAGGATTCAAACACAGAAGTACGTCTCCGAGACTCATCTTACGTCTACACTGCCAACATCCCATATATTTCTATATTGTATTTATATTTACTGCCATCCAGTATAATATTTCAAAGTTAAACCCTGGAACAAGGGAAAGCAACCGCTACGCAGCAGCAGCAGCGCTAATGAAGACACAGCAGAGACAAAGTGACAACCACACTTACACGAGGTCACGCTGGCAGCAGTAAATGAGATCCCCACTGCCTCCCTTTTTAACACACACGTAGCTCCCTACAGCAGCACATTCCTATGAGACTGACAACAAAGCACGAGCCTGCCCCAAAGCCCCCCAACACACGTCCGCTCAAAACGCACTGTACCTGGCCTGTACAACAAACCCATCTTGAATCAATTGTTTTGAATTAAGTTCTCCAGTAAACACCCTCTCTGTATTGTTTTATTGAGCGTGGCCTGCTAGAGGCTGTTATCTTAACAAGAGGGGACATGACTAATTGAAGCCGGAGAGCCTGATAAGGATCTGTGTCACTGGAGCAGTGGGCCCCGGCTCCGCCTCCGTGCTCATTCAGAATTCAGGAACAGGTTTCCCCCTCTCCAGCTGTTCCCCGATGGCTCAGCGAGATTCCGCAGTCAATATCGCCACGGCGACGCACTTTCCACATCCTCCCCCGCCCGCCCGAATCAAAGAGCCATCTCAGTGAGTCATGCAGCAAGGACGTGAGGTCACTTCTTACTTCTGTATTTTGCGCACTTGTTGTTATTTTGCAGCTATTGTGATAAAATATGTTTGTATTCCTGTGATTACATGTTAGCAGATCCTGACATTTGGCAGCATAATTCTGGTCCATTGGCATGTGCAGCTATACACAGAAATCTGACAAACCATGTATTCGCATGGACCAGCTTGCCAGTACAATAGGCACACATTCACAAAAGGATAAACCCAGGGTTTTACTAATTACCGATTACCTGGGAACATTTTCCTTTATCCAAATCCTGCTTAAGGCGGTGCTAGAGTGGTGTTCTGGATGAGGGAAAGGACTCGTCACCGGAATGCTGTTGGTTTGAGTCCCAGGTTAGCACTCCTACTGCGCCATTGTGCATGGTACTTAATATTTTCTGCTTCAGAAAATCACCAGCCGTACAAAAGGATGGGTAAAATGTAAGCTACGCAAGGCTCCCCCGACAAGCAAAGAGACACGATGTGAGACGAAGCGCTGTGCTCAAACTCACTGACCTAAATCTCTGAGCCTGTTGCTTATCCCTGGGTTCACATCAGTCTCTCGTCTCAGTTTATGCATGCAGCTGCTTGTTGCCATGTTAGTGGAGCTGGCAGCTCCTAGGCTCCCAGACCTTGAGATGTTAAGCAATGAGTGGGAGCAGAGGTCTGGCTATCCTGCTGAGCATCCACCACAGTCCAGTGGTGTTATCAACCCCCCCTCCCCATCCCCACCCCGGCCAAGCCTGTTGGTCAACACTCGCAAGATGGTCCCTGAGCCCATTCTGAGGAAAGGCCTGGGGACGCGGTCTCAGCCAAATACCCTGTTGATAGTATCTCCCCTCTGAGCTTCTTTCCGTTCACATGACCTCTGTCTGAGATCGGGCCACCCTCCTCTTCCTCCTCCTCCTCCTCGTGTGTGCCATGACCTGGCTCTTCACACCAGACCAGTGCTGGGAAACTGTGCTGTGTGAATGTTCTCAGGCAGACAGACAGAGAGGAGGAGCCGCTGGCTTCATAAACAGCAGGCCTGTGTGTTTCATAATGAGAGATTAGTGCAAAGGAGCTGAGAGGAGCTGGACTCCTGACCAAAGGACTGTTGAGGTCAGGTCTCTGGAGGGAGACTTGTAGTAGTCTACAGTAACTAATTCAGACAGCCTTTCCTAAGGACAGATCCAACAGCTGAAATGGGTAACTGCAATTCAGTTCACCATGCCTGCGACCTAGTAATGCAATGTTATTAAAAAGGACCAGAGGCAATTAATGTTGTCCTCTTGTATGTTATAATTAGCTCAATACCCCAATGAAGTTTGTAGCCAGTGGAAATTCAATAATGTCTAAGTTGTGCATTCAAGAAATTGTAACCCTGCTGTATATTAGGAAAGGAGATCTGTTAAAAGTGTTCACAGAATAAAAACACTTGCTCCTCTACTAGTCCCCTACCAGTGAAGAGTTTACATACAGAAACATTGAAAACCACAGGCTGCCATGCTGTTTGCCTGTACATGTTTGTTTTCAGGGCTTCTGTGATCCAAAGCAAAAGAATGAAAAGTGACCATAGCCCAAGGTTTCTATGATATGGAGGAGACAACTACGGCCCCTAGAAGCAGGTCAATGACACAACAGGAAGGGACACTGCCCCTTGGATTGCCTCGTACAGTGACTAAGCCATTCGGGAGGTCAGAACGCTGTCTTTCATTAAAAGACGAGAGGATGACATGGCCTAATTGCACTTCCTGGAAGCTGCAGGTCAAATGCGGACAACTTTCGCCGTTCGTTTATGGAAGACAAGCTGAGTCATGACAGCGTCTGTCTATTCGGCAGTCGGCTAAACGCACATGGTTCAGCAAAGCTTTCATCTGCTCCGCTCCTGCGGGTCCTGGGTTCATATCCCATATGAGATGCTGTAATTTTTTTTTTACAGTACTTGGCCTGTGTTGCTCCACTTCAAACACAGCTGCGTAAAGGGATTACATAACATGCCAAGCGTAAAAAGGAAAGGGAAGCATTGCAAGGCACTCTGAGAGTGTCCGTCTGCCTAAGCAAATAAAATAATGTAAAAAGAAAACAGCCGTTCAGTCATCTCCAAGTACTAAGTTTAGCCGGGAAACAGAAACAGTTTGAGAGCTGATAGCTGTGTGTTTCCTTATTCCTCCTCAAGAACGTCTTTTTTTAATCTCGTTCCAGGATATCAGCTCTTATCGTATCTACAGAAGATAAACGTGTCAGGGGATGTGTTTTTGTTAGAATCTCTCGCTGAGGATCAGGGCTCTCCGGTAACAAAGACAGGCCGAGCCGGGGTCTCCACACTGACAGCGCTCACCCCACTCTGGAACACACTTCAGAGACCAGACACTGCCCCGAGGCACCACACCACACAGCCTGTCACATACCTGCACAATCACGCACACACACACACACACCTGCAGACACGCACGCGTGCACCCACCTGCACAAACACCCAAGCGACCACTCCAAACACATTCTCACAAAAGGACGCGAACACACACAGATTAATAAAGAAACACACCAAACAGACACAATGCATTCACACCAGCAAACATGAATTCAGAACCTAAACAGAAATGTGCTTTCACTCTGAGTGTATCAGACACAATGCATTCACACACACACACACACACACACACACACACACACACCACACACGGCTACTTCGAAGGACATCTGCTATTTGACCTGGTGCAGTAGGCTTCTCAGATAAAGCACTGTCACTGAAAGCTCAATGCCCTGACAGTGTCCATGCAGATGTGATAAGCACCTCATCTGCAACAATGTACAGCAGCACAACTGCACTGAGCCTGAAACTGAAGTCAAGAAAGCGGCACAGAGAGGATACTGGCTCTCAGGAGTTCATGTGCAGTGAGAGCCAGAAACAGAGGAGGCTACAGCTTGCTACTAACTGGAGCCGGTGTTCCAGTTGTTTTATGGGCTGCTCTTTGAAGTGGGATTGAACAAATATTAACAGTACAATAACAGTAAAGAGAGTTTTATGTGTGCCCTGCATTTTGTGTGTCTGATTTTTTTTCTTTTTTTTTAGTTGTTCTGGTTACAACTCACTGCTTGGCAATAGTGCTAAATTTACTGAAAACTGATACCTTGACGGGTTGGACGAAAACGGGCCGTAAACAGCAACAATGGTGAAAATAACTTTCACTTTCATCCCCCATCCCTATGTCTAGCTCAGATGCGCCTTCTCGTTGCCTGTTATTAAGTTTAGGTGCCAGCAGACGGGTATCTGGACACGGCTGATTAAACTCAAAGAGAAAACAGCAGGGCGAAGGTACAGTGCTCCTCCTCCTCTTTCGGCCCATGACAAATACGAGTGATGGGGATGAGAGGACTCAGACAGACCCTGCTGTGGCTGTCTCTGATGGAGCAGATCAAAGCCTGCTGTCATCACCAGCACCCAGACCTGAGGTCAGCTGCTCTCTGGACCACCAGAGCGCTGCCTTGATGACCTAAGTGCCTTAACTCACCATGCCAAGAAACAATGGTCTTCCTTCTTTCACTTTCATCAATGACTACCAGTGCTAACATGGCTGAGCGGGTCAAACAGACACACAGAGTTGGACACAGAGAAGAACAAAGGACTCAGGAGCCTTGGGGGTCGAAGGGGTTGGTCCATTGGCAGTGTTTGGTTTGATCCACCTCAAGTTAAAACTCCGCATTCTAAGACCAAACGCAAGCATCCCAAGATCCAACATTCAAAAGTCAAAAGTCCTTGTTTCCACAAAAGCTGCCTGAAACTCCAGAAACTTTATGCATAAGCTCTTTCTGTGTCTTATGGCCGTGTTTTTAATACAGTACGTTGTTTCATTTCTAGTGTGACAAACACAAAGCAGAGGCAAAATGGCATCTCCCACCACCAAGCCCTGAAGATAATGATCGGGTAAGTCATTTGTGAGTCTGGCCCGTATCAGGGATCACCGCCCACAATGTTTTCCCCTCTGTTTTTTGGCTTTGCTGTAGATCTCTCTCTATCCCACTGTGTTAGAGAGAGGAAGCCTCACTTCCCCCGCGAGGACTGACCTTGTTGTACAACTAGAGGAGCCTTCTGAGTATCAATAATCGATTTCGCTAAGCCCCGGGGGTAATCAATCCAGCGCTACGGAACATGAGATAAAGGAGAAAATGGCTAATGAACTGGTAACTGAAGGATAGCTCAATTCGCTTTTGCCCTCAGCAAACAAAACAAACAAACTTTAACAGGCTACATGGAGCATTTCAATAGCCTCGAACACAATAAACCGCTGCTATACCTTGGGGTCAATTATATATAGAAATATAAAAAGGAGCTCTATTTCAGACTCATTTTATTCAAAGTCATTTACTACTGAAGTGGAAGGCTTGCGTTTCTGTGGATACTTGGGCCAAAGAGAGTTTGGCAAGGAATCGTGAAACAGATCTGGCAACCACAGACCGACGCTGGAAGACAAATAGCCTCATTGCCATTAATATATTTTTTTTTCTTCTTGGTAATTAACGTCCTTAAATGTGAAGTCATTTAAATGCTGATGGCTTTGTAATTTAAAAAATAATGATTATAGCCCGTATAGTGAAACAGCAGAAAAGCAAGCCTTGTAAGTTGCAGTTAAGATGTCAGTTAATTGACCACAAGCTCAACTTGTGAATTTCACGCCAAAGCACCAGCAGTGCGTGCATTATACCGTTTTTCCCTCTGGAATGTGCCCTGTATGAAGGCCTATTTATTTTTCATGGTCTGTTGCTTTAATAAAAGACAAGAAAATTGCGTGACAGGGTCCAAAGAGAAATTCCCACTTGGCCCGGTTCTAATTTGATTAACCCGTCTGGCCAGGTATGGCATGCTTTTTGGTTTCGGTCACTGCCTGACAAACCTTTAATAACGCTTTGAAAACTAAAACAAAAAGAATTTACAGACATCAAAGAGCGAAGCCTCAAATTAATCTTCGGTCGAGAGCGGTGATTACAGGTGATGACCTCAATAAAACAGCGAGGGTGATGTCTTTCAGTTCGGCTTTGGACTCTCCATTCCGACACGCAAGGCTGCTATTATGGATCATTGTCAGCCATTACCGCAGACGTAATTGCAGTTAGACCCAACGTCTAACAATCCTTCTTGCAGGGCAATTCATACTTCATAGGAAATGTTCATTTGCTGGTCTGATGGTGATTCTGTGTTCTTTGTAATGCTAGGACATGCTCACCCGCACGTTCCTGTAGCCCGGTGAAATACACTTAGAATGACTGCATATCCATCACATTCGAGACGATGAGGAACAGACTCTGTGTTGCTGGTGGACTCCCCAGAAGGATCCCCCAGACCATGGAAACTTTCAGCAGAACACACAGCGAGGTATCCGCCTGTGCTACTCCTCTGGACTACTATCAGTTACAAACTTTCCATGTCACCCCATGTCCTTTCCAAATACCTTCAAGTGTTGTCAGTTTGAAGATGGTACTGCAAAGCCACAGACAGGTAGACAGTGGGGGCAAAACAAAAGGAGCAACTTTACATTACGGGCATTTAGCAGACACTCAGATCCAGAGTGACTTACATCAGTGACAATTGTTTTTTTAAATGTTACAGCTGGATATTTACTGAGGCAACCGTGGGTTAAGTACCTTGCCCAAGGGTAGAGCAGCAGTGCCCCAGCGGGGAAATTGCACTTGCACTCTTTTGGCTAAGAGACCTGCTTCTTAACCATTATGCTACACTGCAGCACAAATATTTACAGGACAGACTGCAGGGGCTATAGAGGTGTTGTGAAAGCACCATCAACTGGCACATCCAATGCCAAAGCCATGAGCCTTGGGTAAGATCTTCACAAAGACCTTTGAAAGACCTCAGCTAAGACCTTGGTCCGAAACGCTCTGGTGAATGTACAGCTTCAGAAATACGTTACACGCAGAACATATGTTTTAACACGTCACTTACATGCAATGTGCGATCAGTTTCCCTGAAATTTAAGGGCACTGACAGGGGAAAACGAAATTCAAGAATGAAGAGGATTACCTTAATTCACACACACTTACTGTAAGCATGGAACACACAGCTCATGACCAAAGTCTCCAGCTAATCTGTGCTAAAGTGAATGAGTTGATATATGAACTGCAGTCCCTGGCTCCATTGAGGTCTCCACTCTTAAAGAACTCAGTAAATACGTGCTTAATTATGACTACAATTTTGCTCTATGTTTAGTGGTTTTAACCAGAGGGGTTTAGGCACGTTTAAACTGAAACACATTAAAATTGCGGATTATTAAAAATCAATGTGAATAATACGTTCCCCTTCCTTTCACGACGTAGCAGGAGTCGAGCTGGCAGCAGGAAACAAAGCCTAATCAAAGTACAATGCCAAGAATTTCCTACCGCCCTGCAACATGGTGATTACATTTTCAAGAATTTCCCTTTCTTTTTACTTCTAATAACGGTCATATTCTCCTCAAAGCACAGTGCAGGCTAAGAAGACCAGAGTGTGGGTCATGTTTTGCCCTCTTTCATCGATATAATTCATTTAATAAGTTGCCACATAATAACACAGGTTCAAAGTGTCTAGCAGGACAGGGAAAAAAAAAAAACAGAACAACAGGATCCCAGACCCCAGGGTAAGCCTGTTTACGATACACGACGAGTACAAATCATGAATTCTCTCCCGACTCTAATAAGGCCAACATCTGCTGGCTTTTTTGCTCTGGGTTCATGGCCTGCTTGAAAGGGCCCGCTACGGAGACGCTCGTGAGCACATGGGCTTTGTTTACACTGACTCGCATGCACTGGGCTCTCTTCCTGTCCCCTCCATGTGGGGACGTTCTGGAACAGCGTGTCACTCTGCTCACCAATTAGGCCAGCTTTTTGGTTACGGAACTGCACTAAAGGCCCTTTTAGGCCCTGACCGCCGGGTTAACTCATATTGGGTAACAGTGGCGGTGGCAGTTGTGTACAGACACTGCAGGGCGATCGCCAGCGGTTAGCCTTTCTATCAGGAAGCCCCTCTCTCTTCGCACCCTTGGCCATCGTGAGCTAAATCATGTCCCGTTTTACAGCCGTCTGAACATTTCAGATTCCAAATATTTCCCACTCAAAAAAAAAAAAAAACCCAGACAGACTGCGCAAGGGATCAAATGAAATGCATCCGGCGAAAATTGGACATTTTTGCTGGAATCTTAAAGGAAAGGAGTAAACTCTGTCTGGTGGACGTATTTGAGGAGGATTTCACTGTAGATTTGGAGCTGAGCGGCTGTACCTGCCTGCCAACAGCCGTCGGTAAAAACAACACAGGCAAGGACAGCACACGTAAGCCTGAGGCTGAGAGCCCAAAAAAAAAACCTGACCTGGATCTAGGCCTCAGAATTAGGCCTGGAATTCAGCTTGGATCAAAAACAACCCCTTGGTCGGATATGCACTTTGTTACTATGACTGAATAACTGAGAGGAGAATGCGGACCTAAAAGACGATCATTCCCTCTGTATATCCCTGTGACATACTTTATGCTGCACATTTGTGGAGGAGGTTTACACTCAAGTGCCAAGAAGAGTGAAATAAGGCAGGAATCCAGTTAATACAGTTACACTTGCTGAAGCTGTTTAGCTCAAGGGTGAATGTGGTGGCATGGCAAAGTAGACACTCGTGTACAAAAAATACATTTACAAGTCACTTAACTTCTGGGAGAGCGTTCATGCAATTTGCAGCAGAGACAGGCACACTGGCCAAACTCAGCCAAAAGCACTTAAACAAGACTGGACGTAACACAGCGTCTGCCAACCCAATACCAACGGGCCATAATTCTACGTGTCAGCGGCCATCAGCGCGCTCGCCCTTTATATTTTTAAACCAATTTCTTTAAATTGTACCCTTGTCAGTGCTCATGTTCATAATATTTCTGTGGACGCTGCCACCAAGAGGTCCTGCTGAAGTAACCGCAGCGTAATCCCCCAATTGCATATCCGGGTAATTTAATGATGGTGCGTAATATTCCGTCCCGCGCTGCGTAGGTAATTAGCCCCCGTGTTTCACGCCCGTGCCAGCGCAAAGTCTCCTCTGAGAGTTACGCACTTAGGCTCTGGCAGAGCTGATAGTCCCGCCTGTCCATCACACGGGTGTGGGTCTATGACATCATAATGAATAGACAGGGTTTCCATAAGGAGCACGGATTGAATGGGACTGGGGGGAATTACGCCATGATTCACCAGCCTGTTCCCCTGTCTTCCCAGTCTAACCTCTCTCCCTGTTTGTCTCTACTTTGCCTGGGATCTCTCCTCCAAGCTACGTGTCAGAAGCTGCTCCTGGAATGACAGACTTACTGCAGATTGTGGGACCCTTGTCATGGGAAAAATACAAATCAGAGCATCCCCTAACCGTGCACCAGAGAAGAGTACCAAGTTATCTTAAGAAACCAGTGAAGCTACTGTGTGTCTTTACTGTGAGTCTGCCTGAGACTGACAGCAAGCCAGAAGCTTTCTTCACTCCCCCTCTCATTTTGATTTACAAATGCTGACTGGAGTAAAAACAGCAAAAAGTATTAATTTCAGAAATAAGACAAGAGCAAATGAAAGATCAGGGGTATGATACTCCGGAAGCTGTGTTTCAGCCAAACACAGATATATGCAACATTAGGCAGTCACAACTCACCCTCTATCACTTTCTATCTATTCTTTCTATGTCAGTGGAACTTTCCAATGGATGTTCTTAAGATAGTTATAAAGCTCAGCGATTGGTCAGCTCCATGCATTCTTCTCATGAGAACTGCCATGTCCTCTAAGTGGCATGGAGTTCACAAACTCCACAGCAACCCGCAGAGCTACGCAGTTTGTACCTGGCTCGGGCCAGCCTTTCGCCAGTGCTATGTCTGCACTCCCAGAGCTGTTACATAACCTCTGGCTACAGTTTAAAAAAAGGCTCAGTTTAAATGTGGGTTGTAAAGCCAGTTAGCGAGGGAAAATTAGGCGTGTCACCCAGTAAAAATACCTGCAGCCTGCCAAGAGGGAAACAGGAACCGTCCCTATATTAGGTGAAGTTACTTACATATAAAAGAGTAAACAACTGGACTTTTAAAATGCAATGGCCCGCACCCTTAGGCCGGGTGCTACTACAGACCAGAGACTTGGAAAAGAAAAAGAAAAAAAAAAAAGAAAAGAAAAAAACACACACTGAGATCAATGATTAACTGTGAAATATGCTGAGAAAACAGCCACTGATAATCTGCGATTGACTGTTCCACACTGTTGTGGAGTAACATGCCTCAAAACTCAAAACTGGTGAGCGATGTGGTGCGACACGTTTTTCTGAACCCCCTCTGATGCACAGCACATTACGGCGTGTGAAAATCAGCCTTTAAATCCGTGGAAATGGATAAGCTGAAGCGACCGAGTTCACTTCCTCTTCCTCCCTGGCCCACGCCACAGTGGCAAAGTCATGGGCCAAACGTGACTTTAAAACACAGAGCTCGGCGAGATCTCTCATGCTTAAGAAGTGGGGGAACGAAAATTCCCCTGCTTTAATCTCTGCATGTGCCAGTCTCAACAGAAAACGTTGCGGTCCAAACCGAGAACCACACCCTCCGCCCGGTCTCTTCCAGGGGACGGCTCTGAAACAGGGCTTTTCGGCAGGAGAGGAAGCGGGGCTGGGTGAGCTTCAGGGGCTCTCGCAGTCGGAGCTCAGCCCGGAGTGTGTGATTTTTATACCCACTTGAGCGAGCCAGATGTCAGAACTCAACAGGGGCGAACAGCGAAGCGTGGGAGAGGATGCATTTTTTAAAGCGAGGCCCCGCGCTGTGGGAGAATGCAGGGCTTGCGGGGCTGTGGGATTTCACAACCCCCCGAAAAACCCTGCTACTTCAGCACTGCCAGCACATCTGCGCAGCAATCGCACGCCGGACCTGAGCATCCTGTTTACGGCACTGTCCTCCGTCGAGCAGACGCTCCACGGCACATTTGGGCGTTTTTATCAAACGCGTTTTTTTTCCTGCTTGTGCATTTTGCATTGCGCTCACGTTGACGTTGACACTAATATTCTGATATAAATGAGCGCTGCATTGCATATAAACACAAAGCAAATCAATCTCCCTCGTTTACATTCATATATTTAGCGGGTGCTAGTGTTCACAGCAATTTACAGATTAGATCCCTTTATACAGTTTACTCAACATGCCCAAGATTCATACCTGCAAACCTCTGGGGAAAAGTCAGGTTCCCAGGCCTGCTTTGCAGCCTGTTTCATCATCTAAGGAGCTGACATCCATGTATGACATTGTTTAAGCGGGGAAATAACTTCAGGCACAATAACGGAAAACCAAGGGAATTATTTGAAGGAAAAGGAAAGCAGGGTCACTGAGCACAGATCTGGAAGCTGGATCCCTGTCTGCATGTAACTTTTTAACAGAGCTGCTTTGACTTGGCACTGACATGATGGCTCCGCGTGTTACTGTGTTAAATACCAGGATTTAATTAGCCTGTGTTGACCAAAGCCGGAATCTGGAACTAAGGAAGACCGTTGGGCGAATCTCTCACAAAGTTCCCACACACCGTATCCCTCCACCTCCTTCTCCGCAGACCAGGGACTGTTGTGTAAGACACACACATTCTCACACTCCCACACGGAGCTGAAGCCTTCCTGAACCCGCGCCAGCCATCCTCACCCCAAACGCCGTAACTCAAGCTATTCCCAAGAATAATGGTCCTTTTGAGCAAAGGAAATTAATATCGGCGAGAGCTTATCCCCGGACAGAGAAAAGGCCAATGTTTAACAGCACCCCCCCCCCCTTCCCAGCCCCCTTCTCCCACCAGAGAGCCTGCTTCTGTGCGCTTCCCCTGACGAATACGAGTTAACGGCACATAGGGATCAAAGCCGCTCGCATCGGGCCGCGCAAAAACAATGTGTTTCTAATCCTGCGCTCCTCTTCCCCTTCAGAGCTTAATTAAAACGGTTCGACTTTAGATTACTGAAATATTGAGTTCCTTAACTGGCGGAGAGCGGTCGCCGGAGTCCGTGCCAGCGATCTCCCCTCTCCTTCGGCGGTCCCCTTCAAAAGCCACATGCGGCCCTATTAAGGTTTAAAACCTGAACTAGGTGCCTGCAGCCGCTTCCAGTGCTGTGACCGTTAAAATCTCCCATCCACATCTTCTTTGAATGAAGTCTTGTGCAACTTGCCAAGCAATGCAAGTATGCAAGTATGGCCTGCTCCAACTTTCTGGAGATCCCTCCCCGACACACACACACACACACTCACTTTCCATCTGCGGTTCCAGAGTCCAGGGGTCATGTCCTGAAAAAAGGTGGGAACTAGATCTTTCGAACACCAACTATCTCCTCTGCTGGTTTCGCTCCAGCAAGCCCAACAAAATCTTTTCAAGGTGTCTTCCGGCGTTGTAAATCAAAAGTTACGACTCCTCACTACAGAAAGGTTCTGTGACTGTCTATCTCAGCGCTGCAGAGATTGAAACATGTTTCACTCAATCCAGGTGGGTGAGAGAGCTCTGGACAGTTCTTCTTTTTTTTTAAGCGCACAATTCAGACAGCTGCTGGCAAATGTATCCTCATACATACAGACCCTCAGAAGCACAATGAAGCTCTGTGTGCTGTCATAACAGGCTAAATGAGGTTTTCCTTTCAAGACATGCATGACTCCTTCTAGTTCAGAAATGGATTATAAAAGAATATTTTGTTTGCAGAGTTCTTGAGCTTCAAGTGCCATCACAAAAATCTTGGTTTTGTAACAGACCCTAATGGAGCGTAAAATATACAAGAGTACAATAAAAGAAACGGCTCACAGTAAAAGAATAAGCTCAGTGTATTACAAAACTTTTCAGTGTTTATGTGGCTTTTAGGCGAGCAGATTGCACCAGGAATATGGAACTGAGCTCCACAGGTAATTATAGGAAAGAAGGAACACTTGTTCTCCATGCAAGCACGTCCAACACAGCGTCCAACTCATTTCACATGTGAACCCCCCCCCCCCCCCCCCCCCCCCCCCACAACCCCAAGCCCGCCTGGTGAAAGACTTCAAATAAAACTTGATTAAGACATGACAATCAAAGCGAACAGAAGATGAAGACGCTGAAGCGGTTCCATAACATCATTCGATGAAAATGAAACCACACAGTAAAACACAGAACATTCACAAGGGAACAAGTACAAACAGCTAGTAAATGAGGGAATACCAGCACACACCAGTGACTGGGAAGAGAGGCCAAATTCCCAGCATCTG